>NC_048911.1:10353674-10395039 GCF_011077185.1 Oxyura jamaicensis
GTGCACACAGGGAGAGCAGCGGAGGGTCCCCGGCGAGGGCAGCGGCACCGCGCTCGAGGGGCGTGAGGGAACGGCAGGGAGCCGGACGGAGCTGCCCCGTGGCCCGGTGTCCCCCGCCCGGGGTCACAGTGGCCCTCACATCCCAGCATCACAGTGTCTGTGTCACGGTGTCCCCATCCCAGCGTCATCCCGGTGTCCCCACCGCACTGTCCCCATCCCCGAGTCCCACCGTCCCCACACGCCAGCACTTGGCACCCCAGTGTCCCCGGTGCCGCCCGCAGCTTTGCTCCCGCTCGGTGCCCAGCAGCGCTGCAGCAGGAGGTGGGAGCAGTGCGGGGCTGCCAGCCGTGGGCGCAGGCAGGTGAGGTGCCAGCAGTCGGCTTCACCTCAAGAAGCCCTTAGCAGCGGTGCAGGCCACCCGCCCAGCAGGACCAAGACACGGTGCCCTACATCTCCAGGGGCGTCCGAGGACTTCCAGCAGCTGCCCCGGCCCCAGCCCTGGCCCCAGCCCCCTGCTTTGGTCATCCGGGGAGCAAGGCCTGGTTTAGGGCACCCCACAGCCTCCCTGACCACAGAGAGCACGGAAAGGGTACAGCAGGGGGCAGCTGGTGGGCAGAGAGAGCCGGAGTGGAACCGGCTGCAGTTCAAGAAGGAAATTTGTATATCTGTATATTACAAAGAAACCTCTGCTGTTATCCCCTACATAAGGGAAAACCGCGGCCCGGTGGCTTTGGGCAGGGTTTGTCGGTGCCTTCTCGTCTGCCTCTCCCAGCGCTGTGGCCGGGTTCAGGCAGGTGACCAGTTTCAATCTATTCAGTCATTTTTGCTATTTCTCTTGCACGCATCGTGTAGGTTTACAAATTCAGCTCATTTCCAGGCAGCCTCCCATTACCCTGCTGTGGTTTTGCCCTTGGTGAGGGTCACAAACCCGAGCGGTTCACGTATACGTGTCAGGCTGGACATGGCTCGTTGGGGCAGAAACCCCTGGGTCCTTGTCCCTGGTGTCCTGGCAGCTGCAGTCCGATGGTAACCCCCCGACAGGATCGTTCAGTGGTCCCATGGCTCCTTTTGGACTTAAACCTCTTCTCCCCTGCGTTTATTCCTTCCGCCCTCTTTCTCTTTGCTGTCTCCAGTCCTAATGGGGGTCAAACCAGAAGCAGGGCTGAGAAGCACAGAAAGGGGCTCTGCAAACCGCCCCTCGGCTGCGAGCTTTCTCTGCGCCACGTGCAGGGTCTCCACGCAGGGTCACTCAGCCCTGCTGCTTCCTACGGTGCACGGCACAGATGCCCTGAGCCAACACAGCTTTGGCAGATGGACACGGAGCTGGAGCATCCCGACCAGCTCGGCCAGGCTGAGGTTTGTCCTCCACAGGAAAGCAGGGAGAGCTGCAGGGCTGGAGGCAACATTCTGCAGCATGGGGGCCTGACGTTCACAACTCCCACCCTATTTTTTTATCAAATTTGGTGAGCATGATCAACCCCTGCAACAAGCCCTTGAGGAAAAGGTGGCCTTTCTCTCTCTTGCTGCCACACCAAGAGCCCTTTCCAGCCAGGATGCCTCACTCAAACATCAAGCGATAGGACAAACATCGCTGAGTGGGCAATGCCACAACTTGGCCGCAGCTTTAGCTCCCGGAATTTGCACCCCTCCCAGCCCAGACATCGGGGCGAGCAGCCGCCCGTGGTGGCTCGGGCACACTGCACCGGGCGCTTGCAGCCCCCATGCAGGAGCAGCGTGCTCGTGGGCCGAGCACTGCCCGGTCCTGCCCATCACCCGCGCAGTGAGAGCAGCGTCTGCGCCTCACGTGCCGTGGGGTTCTCATCAGCAGACCTGCGCCGAGTTGATTAGTTATTCATGTTTAATGCAAGATGAAAAGTGCTGCCGTACAGAGGAGTGCCTGTGGAAGGTTTATTACCGCTCAGGGGATTCCCTGCCTGGTAGGGGAAAGAAGCAGCAAGTTTTAGTAACATCTCTGGATGAGATCCAGAGAGAACAAGCTTCTCTGCCGCCTGGTCCGAACACGAAGGACCCAGGCACCCACCTTTGCCACCCTGGATGCGTGCACACAGGCAGCAGAGGGGCCAGCCCTGCCGTGCTGCTTCCCAAAGCCTCCACAGCCAGCACAACCCCAGGAAGGGGCCGTGTTGCGGGGACCCCTCTGCCAGGAGGCTGCGGTGCCCGACGCCCACGGGCACCACACCGGGAGCGCCTGCTCTCCTCCTCTCCGGCCGCCAGCGTTCGTGCTAAAGATCCGAGCTCCCAACAGACTTTTGGAAGGAGTTAATGAACTGCGAGGCTGACATCTGTAACTGCTGCTCGGTGGTAATATTGTCCCTAGCTGCACAATTAAAAGTTGGAGCATTTATTCCAACAACAAGGAAAGTTACCGCTAGCGATACAACCCCAACCAGGCTTTAGCTGGTAGCGCTGCAGAGAGCTGACTTCGCGTTCACACATCTGTCCACGTCCTCTCACAGCACCTACTCCTCGTTAGCAGGTTTTAGCCTCACTGTTCGCCTCCCAACATACAGCAACTCCGCTTTGCAGGTCAGAAATTGAGGTGCTGAGTTCGCTGAGGTAAGCTTTTAGAGGGCCTAACTAACACCTGGCTCTGCATCTCACCAGAGACACACGTCCTGGGAGCCCCAGTGATTCTCAAAGACACGGATGTTGGGCTCCTAAACCAGCCAGGGGCTTTTGGAAATATTATGTCCATTAAGGAAGGTGGAAGCAGGCAGCTGAGCAAGGTGCGGGTCCTCATCGCCCGCATGGCAGCCGTGTGCCCTGCTGGACGGCCGCACGTAACGCACGGCTCCTGGAGAAGGAGCTCATCTGGCTGCTGCAGGAGAAATCTGCATTTATGTTTTGTGTGTGCTATAAATTCAGTGTCGTAATAAAAAGGGTCTAAATCTTTACTGAATAATTCATTTTCGTGCGTAAGGAAGAAATAATGACTTATATTATATTCCATCTATCATTTAATAAGTTCTTGGGATTGATCGGCCGGCGGGTTTCGGAAGTCCCTGATCACTGGCGGCGCGCTGCGGGCAGGCCTGCCCGCTGCCCAGATGCGGCCTCACCTGACAAATGGTATTTAGACAGCATCACGGAGGGGCGATGCACGGGGGAGCTGCCAGGAAATCAAAGAGCATTTAAAATGCAGAATATGTCGTTGTCAAACAATTGGTCTCGTTGATGCCTCGCTGCCGCTGGCGTTGCCTCGGTGCCCGCAGCGGCTCTGCCAGCCCGGCTCTGCCAGCCCGGCCGCGGAGCAGGGGTGGCACGGAGGAAGGGAGCGACGCGTGGCCGCAACTCCGGCATGGCTGTGGGTGGCCAGCAGGCTGCAGCTCCAGCCCCAAGGGCCTGGAGGAAGCGTTCCACGTCCCGACATCCCTAACGGAGGAGAGGTTTTCACGTGCATGGCACCAGCAGCTTTGTTGCAACGCTCGCAGGCAAAAGTTCATCAGAGTGCAGATTTATTGGATCAGGTTTTGGGGTTTGCTTTTTAAGGCTCTTCAATATCCAACTGCATCTCCTAGTGGCGAGTGCTACACGTCTGCCCAGGCTGCCAGGCCTCTTTGTTACCGGCTGCTACCTCGCAGAAAGGGGAGCGCAGAACGAACGCAGCCGCCAAAACCCTGCCCTCAGCCGGGCTGTGCAGGGACCGAGGAGGATCTGTCCCTGCCGCAGCAGCTTGCCAGGAAAAAAAAACAAACAAAAGCCATTGAGCTGGGCTGTGCGCGAAGGAGTGGTTATTTAAAAACGCAGTGACCGGTTCCTAAGCTGAAAAACCTTATCCCAGAGGCAGCAATTTTGGCACATCTAGCACAGATGTGGCTCTGGACTTTTTGTGGAGACACTGAAGTTTTTCTCAGCGCCAGTTCCAGATCTGCACTGAGGTATTCCAGCATCTTGCTGATGAAGACCTTACACTGACCTTATTAAAAACATAGGGATTTTCATCCTAATTGAGCAGACACCGTTTTTCAACTGTTTCAAAAGAAGAATAAAAAAGCAAACATTATCAGTCCCATCTTTTAGATGATGGGGGGGGGGGGGGGGCAAAAAGCTCGGCGAGGAGAGATTTCAAAGCCTGCTTTGTTTTCATCAGCTTTGAAATCAACAGACAGCCCTGAGAATTTTGTTTTTCAGAACTATGGTGTTTAATTCGATTTACAACTTCCAGGCAATTCTATATATATTCACCAAAAAAAACCACCAACAACAAAAAAACAGACCGCTTTAAAGAAATCCTCCTGCTTTTTTCAGACATGTCCTTTCTCCTGCAGGTAGGATTGCAGGATACAGATCAATTAAGCTAAAAACACAAACAAAACGGGGAGGAGAGGCAGGGGGAGAAGAGGTGGTTTTGTTTTGTCCCTGTTCAGCGCTCCCTGCTCCGTCTGGCTCAGGTGACCGTCTCATGGGCACCTTTCCTTCACCTTTCCAAGGGTTTTAGTGCAGATTTCTTCAAGGACCGTCCCTCAACTGCACCAGCTGAAATCCACCCATTTCTTCGGCTAGGAACACGGGGGCAACCTGACCGACCCAGCGCACTCCCTCTCACTGCCGGAGGGCTGGCAGCGGCTTCCACCCCGGTGCTGTGGTAGGACGGGCTCCTGCCTCGCTGCCAGCCCCGTGCCCAGCACAGGCGGCAGCAGCAGCAGCAGCAGCTTGCCCCTTCACTGCTCCCATGGCCTTGCTCCCAAAAAGCATCCTAAGATCCTGGGCAGTGCCACCGCCTCTTGCTGGTGGTGCCTCCTGTGGAGATGCACTGCTGGGGCCACAAATATTTCCTATGCCAGGACTCCCTCTCCTGAACTGAGGCTCTCCACCTTATTTTTCTACCCGATTAATTGTTAGAAAAGGCCTTTAAGATCCTCTGATAAACTGTTCGGGAAGTCCAAACTAATATTATTAACTATGAATCTTCCCCTATAAATAATTCCCAGAAGTAGATCAATGCTACAGCAGAGTCAATGGATTCACTGGAATCATTTCTTCCTGTTACTCCTGGACTACTTTTTTTTCTGTCGCCACTAATCAATTACGATGATAAAACTGCCCTGGAACACCCCCAAAATAAAGACAAACCATGTATTATCGGAGGCTGGGGATGTGCGCAGCATTGGAGATGTGCTACCTTCTCTGTGGCACATTTGTTTTCTCCTACAGACAGTTAAGTTAAAAAAAAAAAAAAAAAAAAAAGGAGGCACAGTAAATGAATGGTCTGGATGTAACACAGCATTAATTCCCTGACCTTCTGCATGGAGTGACTAAGAATCTCAATCTCAATTATTCCTTTCATGATGGAATCTGAAATAGACACAGCGAGTCCTCACATTCTTGCTCAAAACCAGGAGAGGTGGAATGAGATGAGCCAGCCCGATCATTCGGCACTGAAGCCACATTCATTATCAGCTCCGTGTCATTCAAAAAAATTGACTGCAGGAGAAAGCAAGAGCATCCAAGGAGAACTACCGCAGATGTGCGGGCAGCACCTGTGTAGATACAGACACACGTTTCTATCTGGATGTGCACTTTGAGATGCACAGATCGGAAGCTTTGTCGGGGTAGGAAAAGCGAGTTGCTCTCTAGAGGGCATCAGCGCTGTACATTTCCAGCAGGCGGATCAAAGTTGTTGCAAGACACCCTGGAAGGCTGGAGACCGGGGGTGACTCCGCAGCCAGGGGGGCTCGCTGTCTGCCCGTTTCCCTGAGCCACGTGCCCCCTGGCCAGCGGCTCCATTTTGGAGTTGTGGCGTTCCTGCACGTCTGGCACGCTGGAAATGCACAGAGCTCCAGCTTCTGGTGCTTCCCTCAGACAGCTAACCAATTCATTTAGTTCCTGCTCAAATACTTCTTATGGCTGATCTGGCAAATCCCATGCCCGGTAAGGTCACACCAAAGGCGACACAAGCCGGAAGGCTTCCACAAAGCTTTTTAGGCTGCCTGAGCACAGCTCTTCAGTGGGTACAAGCTGCCACAGCACCTCTGGCACTGGAGGAAACGTGCCTGGGGAATGCAGCTGTAAGGACGTTAAAACGCCGCAATCTAATTCTAACCGCATCGTGACGGAGGCGCAGGTCGGATGAGCACCGCTGCCGCCCGCTGCCATCCCACCCCAGGGAGCAGCCTTGGCCAGCACCGCGCCAGCCTCTAAGTTATGGCCAAGAAATGTCCCCATGCCTGGGAGCGCTCCTTCCCTCCGTGCCAACCCTTTGTTCTCTTCCCTTATTTAAGAAATTCCTCATCTTGAAGCATCCTCTCCCCTTGGATTTAAAGCACAGACGCTCCGGCTGTCCGGGTCCTGGGTTCCTGGTCTGACTTTCGGGCTGCCGTCAGATTTACTCCCTCGTTCCAAATCAGCTTAAGCAGAGGTTAATGCTGAACTTGTGCTTACACCTTTGCTGAATCAGGGCTTTGCTGACTTTCTGCTTTATTTATTTGGCTTTCCGAGGCTGCAAAGCTGAGATGGCAAGGATCCTGCCTTGAACTTCCCCCGGGACGCCATGTGATGGAGAGCAAAGGCTGCGAATGTTGTGGAGGCTCTGCTGCATTAGGAGCAGAGTTTCATGAAGATTCATGTCTTTCATATTGTTCTATGAAATTAAAGGGCAGTGGAAAATCACTCTCGAGGAAGTGAAGATCTAGTGCAGTAATTTAGATGTAAACATAATTAAGCAACCCGTCCTGACATACCTGTCCCTTCTTGGCCGAAGTTCAGCTGGAATGTTTGTCGATGTTAAGATCGAGCTACACAAATAATTTCAACCAGCTATGTCAGGGAAGTAAAACCCATCAAAGGGATTTGACAAGATCCATCGCTGCGCTCCCCTCGGCCCATCTGAGCCAGAAGAAAAAACCTGGGCCCTTCACTTCTCTTCCTGCACCACCCTCCGCCTCCCGCACACCCTCAGAGCCGTGCAGCAGCGACCTAAACCCAGCTCAGCTGCGGGATCGCCGCCTGTGCCAGCTGCCCTGAATTCGTTTAAACCTGACAGGCACAGGGTTAGTCACACATCTCACCGGCTGGAAGTGAGAAGTGGGCATTTACGCTTGGTTTTTGAATAGCCAGTCACAAAATGTGCAACATTCACACTTACGGACTGGCTGTAACTAGGCAAAACTGAGCTGCTTTTAAGCTGAGCTGGGAGCATCCAACTGGCAGGGACACTTAGAGCTTTCCAGAGTCCCTGGGTGCAGAACGGTTTTCTGAAAACACAGGCTTTTTCCTTTTCTTTTTGTTTAAAGTAAATGTATAGTCTTTGAAGCTCCGAGGAAAGAACTTAAAAAATGTGACCTTTAGGGCTTTGATACTAGACGACAAATAAAAATAATCCAGAGGACAATCCCTTCAAAAACAAGCCCGGCTATTATTTAGCGAGCAGAGAAAAGAAATAAGGCTGACATGTTTTGCTTGGAGGCCCCGACTGACAGCGGGCCCGTATGTTATCTTTAAAAATACCGGAGGGGTAACACAGTACTGCAAACTTCTGCTGCGTGTGACGCGCAGCCCGTGCTGCAGGACCAGGCACCGCGTCCCCACCTAGCAGCACCGCGCGCTTTGCTCAGGGAGCTGTGGCCACACGCCAGGAGGTGACACCCGCTCACCTGGCACTCGAGAAAATTTCAGCTTCACCTTTCCGAATCAACATCTTCACGTCATTTGGGAAGCACACCTGGAGGCCCAGCAGGATCCTAAGGTTCTTCTCAGGGTGCTGTTTCAACAAAAGGGGGGGGGAATAGAAAGTTTGGGCAGTGCTAAGCGGGAATGGACAGAGTCTTCTGGACCTGCTCTCCTGACTGGGGCCATTTTGGAGTCATACATCACCACGGTGCCGCCGGCCCCGTGATGTATTGGTGCAATGCATCATCAGAGCAGCATTGCTCCAGTGATGCATTACTCTTCACACAGCGTTAGCCTCTCGCCAGCTGATTGTCCACCAGCAAGAACATTTCAGGACAGCCAGTACATGTTAATTTATTCCCAGAACCTTTTGGAGACTTGCAGTGTTTATTCTGAAACCCAGCTTTGTTTCTTTCTGGGTACCCAGCTGGGACCAGAGGAACGCTGAGATCTGTGGAGAACACCCACGAGCCTCACCGTGCCTTGCTCCTTAGACGGTGAACATTTTCAGAACAAGCTGAAGTCAATGCAAACCCTCAGGGTTTCTTCACGTTTCCTGTGGCATTCGCTGGCAGCCCGATGAGCTGTGGCTGCAGTTTACCAAAAGCAAACAGCCCAGGGGCTGCAGCCCCACGACTCCCTCAGATGGAGGGATGGCTCGGCGTGCCAGGACACAGGCACAGTTACAGCCCTGCTGTTAACGTCTGGCGGTGGAGGAGCAGGTGATGGGCAGCCATCATCCAAGCCTCTTCCCACTTAGAGCCTTCTCTTTTCTTAAAACGCACAGAAGTTTAAAAAACTTCTCAGTCGCTTCTCCCCCTGCTTTTTGCTCTCCTCCCTGTATGGCTGCGGTTCACCTCACGTAGGTTTGAGTCAAGACAGGGACAATACTCGGCTGTTCTCTACCAGCAACAGAAAAATAAGATAAAATTAAAAACAACACGAACTTAGCTGAGAAAGTAATAAGAAGGCAAACTCAATTACTGTTTCATCTGGCATTATTGTAGCTTTGCTGCTGTTTGTCAGGGACTTCTTCCAGGCAAAATTGGAGAGATTATCTTGTCTGGATGTTATGAGGTAGCTAATCCCTTCCGCAAGCGGAGGGGCGCCAAGCGCTCCGCGTTGGGCCCGTGGGTGCGTGGAGGCGGGCGAAGCGCTGCCGCCAGCTCCTGGCCTGGCACGGCCTCGCGGGAGAGCGCAACCGCCCCGAGGCACTCCGATCTCCCCCTCTCCCCACCTGGCCATGCCTTTGCTGTCCATGCAAGATGTGTCCCCAGAAGAACCTGCACGCCCCCGGTGCTGGAGCGGAGCTGAGGATGAGGCCGGTCCTGCCTTCCTCCAGCCAGCTGCAGGAGTCCCTGCAGTACAGCGCAGAGCAGAGACACCAGGAAGCACCCACCCACCTACACGGGATCTTACACAGCCTATGGCACTCTGGGGCCATTACTTCCAGGGAAGACAAAGTCTAATTCCCATGTAAGGACAGCTGCTTCTCTTCCATTTCAAACTCAAATGTAAGCAGGGTAAGGTTGTCTTAAACAGAAATTCATAAAGGTCTAATTGCTAATCACACCGTACATTAACCCGGAGCAAGGTATTTAGGCAAACAGCTCTGACATAGCTAACACCTCTCAGCAAAGCAACGGGTCACTATTACAGCCCGAGGAATGAAATCTGGAGGCCCCCTGCCCGCAGGACCAAGCTCGCTGGCTGCCCCTGCTCCCCATCAGAACGGGGAGCAAAACACCAGTCCTCACTCGTCCCCCTGGCCCCCAGGAGCTCAGGGAAATCATCTTTGCAATTGGGGGAAGTCTAAAGGGTTGCTCAGCTGGAAAAACTGACCGGGCACTGTACCGTGTGTGTATGTACATGCAGATGTGTGTGTACGCGGGTGTGCTTAATGATAATGACTTCTTTTCAGCAGCAAGCAATGTGTCTGTTGCAACCAAAAATGATTCTGCTATTTCAACGCCGGGAAATCTGCAAGTCAAAGGTGAGGGAATGACTGCACGGAGCAGCCAATATTAAAAAATCACAATCTGGCAGCCAGCAGCAGCCTGTGATTTCTGGGCGAGCTGGATTGCCAATCATTTTTATACCTCTGTGCTTTAAATAGCAATAATGTGTTGAATGTGAAATTGCCTGTGCTGATGTGGTTTGCTTCGCGCTATTAAAATACAAGCGTCGGGACACATATTACACATTTGTGATTCCTCAGAGACATTGTCGGGGGAAAAATACAAACTCCACAAGAAAAGTGGGGGGATAAAGAGTCAAAGGGGGAGGGAGAACTGGACAACCAGGTCCCTGAAAGATCACAAGTATGTGGAAAGGAAACGGGGGGAACATTGGCTGGTATATCTGGATACATCCAGGAAATAGCCAATTATTTCAAAGCCACTGGAGCACATTCAGTGACGGAAATTATTTCCGATAATGTTTATTCCCCATTTGATTTCCGTTTGTTTTGCTCTGGCTTGGCCCATTCCAGAGCAACACTTGGCCCAACACCTATGGCCCCGTTTTGGCACTGGGTTGCTGCTGTGCCTTCCCACAGAGCCCGAGCTCCAGCAAAAGGTGCTCTGCTGCACCTCGCGCAGCCTTGGAAGAGGCTGTCCTCGGCGTTTGGGTTGCTCACCCAAACCCCTCCCTGCAATCCCCCGGTGTTCCCATTACGTACCTTCCTGCCAGCAGCTTTGCCAGGACCTTCCAGGACCGCGGGTAGCGCTGCTGGCAGCTTCGCCTGGGCAAGGACACGGAGTGCTATACCCTCGGCCATGCGCAGCCTGCATCTTCACAGGAGCTCTTTTTGTCCCGAATCGGGTAGCCATTACACACTCTGACAACCACATAACTCTTTGGGGATGATCAAATCCTTTAACGCATGACTTTACAGCCTTATTTATATGTAAGTACCCACATATAATGCATATCTGTATAAAACAGCACCAAGCCATCTGCGTAAACAGCTATATTCCTGAAAGGGGAAAAACTGTGATGCATGCACAGTGTTATTTCCATCCATCTCAAAAGTTATTGCATGATTCATTAATCTCCACCCTGCTTTCTGCCCTCTACCCTCTCCTCTGTCAACACATAAATAGCCGTTCCTCAGTCACACATTCCAGGTGCCAAACTTCTGCAAAGTCTTTCAAGAATAGGACATTGCCAGCTCAGACGCATACAGACCATGGGCTGAGGGTGAATAAAATATAAAATAAATAAAGGAGCCTTCGATACTCTCAGGATTCGTTTTGCTGCAGCATCATCTAGTGACCGGAGCAAAGCCGGGTCCCCGCGGGCAGCTCCTGCCATCGGCGGCAGCACGAAGGCGAGAGGGGAGGCGCGGGCGGCGGGGGGCTGGGGTGCTCGTTCGGCAGACGTGGAACAAAGCAAAGAGATTTAAGGTCCTGTCATACTCGGGAATTTTATTAGTCCTTCTGCAGCAGTTATACAGCTGATTTTTTTGTTATTATTTTTTAAGAGAATAGGCATAGTGGGAAGGCCCTAGTAATAAAAGGTGCCAGAACAGAATAAAAACTGAAGTATCTCTGTTCATCATGCTCACGGACCCCATGCTATTGAACCAAGGTCATACAAAACCAGAACTCCAGCCCGTGTTTCTCCAGCCCCTCCAATGCCTTCGCTGCACCCTGCCAGCACCCCCGCTCCTCTTCCTCCACCTCGCTCCGCTGTTGCTGAAGCTTGCAGCTTCCTCCCCGCGCAGACAGACCTCAAACCCAGACAACCAGAGTACGACGTAATCAACACAAAAAGGCCGAGAAATTTAACTTAAAAATGTTAAGTAAGAACAAAGACTTTAGACGTGAGCTGGAAGACAAATTGAGCTCAGAGGAGAAGGCGGCGCGGGCAGTTAGGTGCAAAGGCGCTGTGTTTACAGAGGTTGCGACGCAGAGGAGATGGCAGGTGAGATATTGATTTGATAAGCAGATGAGCTGAAATTCTGAATGCACTGGAGATGCTGGTAGAAAAAAAGGGATAGGGGGAGAGACAGGGGAACGCAGGAGAAACAGCTGTGTACACTGAGATGCATGAGATGTTATGGAAAATAGAAGGTCATCATGATCCACGAAATTCTCAAAAGAAATAGGAGAAGTGGAGATCGCAGGGAGACAGCAGATGTTTTCATGCCAAGACAATGATGGAACCGTAATTACAGCGAGATAGAGCATCCTGCATAGTCACAGCAACAAAGAAACAAAACAAAACCCCAAAGCAGACACGTTTGATTGGCAACTGGAAAGGACTACGGAAAGGTAATAAGCATTTAGCCCTTCTATTACACACAAGTCAGAAGGGTGGAAGAGAGAGGGCACCTCTTCACCGCAGGGCAAGCACCCTGACCAGGAGGTCAGGCTGTTGATGGGGCTCACCCAGGGGCTCACCTGCCTCTTTCACACGAGCTACAGCTGGGGGCTCACAGCTGAAGCCAGTAGTTTTCTCTCCCAGTTCTCAATACCGGGGACTCCCAGCACACGAGGACAGAGGCAGGGATGTGCCCCAGCCAGCGCTGCCCAAGGCCCAAGGCCAGAGCCCAAGCAGCAGCACAGCCAGAGGCAGCGGGGGCTCATGCACCACGGGGGCTCCTTCCCCTCTCCGCCGCCACGGCTCCTACCTGGCAGCGCTGCCTTCGTGGCGTTTCCTCCCTTCCTTCTCAAGTTAAGTCCAGGTAGAACATTTGCAGCCAAAACTCCGGTGGTTGGTACAGCTGGGCATGAACCGCTCGGGCACCATTCCTGCCCTCAGTCCCTGTCCGTGTGGGCTCAGCAGCACGAGGCCTCACCCGGTGCTCACTTCCCTCCGTCCTCCTGGGAGCAGTGCCCGTGTCCCCAGCCGGAGTCTCGCTGCTCCTCCGGAGCCCAGGGCAGGACAAGCAGCGCAGCACCGCTGACTTTGTGCTCTGCAGGACTGTGCCCTCATGATCCCTGAGCCTCTGTCCGTGCCCCGAGGGCCTGAGGACAGCTTTCCCTGCGTGTACCTGGGGCAGCACGGTGCAGAGACGGGGAGAGGTGGTGCTTGGCCAAGGAAAGCGTTCAGGGACAGCAGCCTGGGCAGCCCGTGCCTCGTCAGCTCCCCTTTAATTCTTCACTGCCTTCTTCCTCAAAGATGAGAGGAGCCGTGCATTATTTTTGTCAGGCCTTAAAATACAAAGTTACAGGTGTGATACATGGCACCTCAGCTTGCCTACAGGCTCCTGAAAGCGCAGTTTTTGTCTGTGTAAAATTAATTATATAAATTCAACACGCGCTCAGTCTCCAAAATACAAAAGGGCTTAGAAATACGTAAATAAAGCTTGAATTTGTCGCTAATTAAGCAAAATAACACCTCCATGCGCTGTATTTGCAGCATCTGAACGGGAACGTTTTCTCCAGGCTCATTCATACCTGTCAGGCCGGCACCTCTTCTACTTTATTTATATATTTTTAAGTGCACCGAACTGTGTTTCCAGCTCCCACAGCCAAAAGTCTGCCTTTCAGTGCGGCCTCGCCGAGGGGGGGCAGAACAAAGCCAGGCCGCGGGGCAGGGCGGCGAGGCCAGGCCGAGGGAGGCCCGGCGGGCCCCGGCCGGTGCTCGGGCGCCCTCTGCTGCCCCGGGCCCGTCCCGCGGGGGGCTCCGCGAAGCCCTTCCCCGCCGCGGGGCCTTCGCGGCCCGGCTGGGGCTGGAGGGGACCCCGCAGGCCCCGGGGACTTGAGGAGGGGACCTCCAGGAGCGGCGGGGCCGGGAGCTGGCTGAGGCGCCTCACAATTCCCGCCCTGCTCCCGGGAACCGAGCCGGCCAACAGGGCGAGGCCTTGGGCAGGACGGGGCCAGAACCGCTCCCGGTGTGACCGGGGTGGTTTATACGGCTATCCGTTACCACAAGCAAGGAGCAGCTCCTCAGGGCCCGAAAAGGGGCTTCGATCCCTCAGATCCAGACAACAGCTAAGAAAGAAACCCAGCTCCGTAAATTACTTTGAAAGCACTATTTTCCAGAATCGGGAACACCCTACTTGAACAGCCTCAAACATCACTTCAGCATCCTTGAATCCAAACGGTAGTTCAGGTATATTTAAAAAAAAAAAATAATAATAATAAAAAGTCACCCACCCACAGTTTTGGAGCTGGGACAGGCACTGAGCAGAGGGGGAGCCCCTTTAATCTGATCCCCCTCTCCCAGGGGTAGGACCCCAGGGCTGCACCACAGCCAGCATCGCTCAGCACCATCACTCTGACATCCCAGGGCTGCTGTTGTAAAACATCTGACCACGTTTTTAGGCGTGCAAACATATTCCTGAGACTTTGCAGCAGCTCTTACGTTTCTGATTCAGCAAAAGGAGGAAAAACCCTAGTGTGTGTTCATCTCCCAAAGGCCAGTGTAGAGCTATAAAAGGAGCAGGAAGGACGCATGGTACCACCAGCTTCCACGTAAGGAGCTAAATGGACTTCAGACACTTCACCATCCTGGAACAGAGGCAGGTGACAAGTCTATAAGCCTGCAAGTAGCACAGACAAGGCAAAGCAGGGGCCATTACTCACCAGAGGCAGCATCAGGGTGATGGATTATCTGGAGTTGTTCTCAGGCAATTTAGAAGACAAACAGGAAGTAATTCTTTCACCCACACGTAATTATGTTGGGAGACACATTGCCACAGGATCTCGTGAAGGTCAGAAGGACAAACAGACTCAAAAAGCCATCACACAAATTCAACATGTCTGTTAAGTACAAAAGCTGCATGGGGCCCAGAAGCCCCAGCATCGCTCCTAGCTGGAAACGGGGCCGGCCCACAGGGCAGGACAGCTCTGCAGGGGATCCGGCCTTTGCACCTTGTACCTGAATTACATGGGCAGGCAAAAGGGGTGGGCATCAGGCCAACCGTCATCCCCATCTGCTGTCAGGTCCAGTCGCGGATGACAGAGCCCCAGTGCTGGCCAGCCCCAGTGCAATCCCCCCCCTTTGCCCAAAGCAGCCAGAATATTTCCCCTCTCGCTTTGCCTTGGTGCTGGTCTTTTCTTTTGACAGGAAGGGGGAGGACACAGCAGTGGCTGGAGCCAAAACCCAGCCCTGGAGGCACTGAACTAAACGCAGGACACATGGTGGTTCTTGCTCTGCAGCCTCTGACTTGCAGGCTTCCTACTGACAGCACTGAGACAGGGACACGATGTATTTTTGTGACTCAAGAGCGGAGGAAGTCATATGCAAGCTTTATTTTTACTTTTATAGGAAGAAAACCACTACCAATGAAGTTTCCACCACCAAAGGCCAGAGCCAGGTTCCCTGCTGGGCCGCGAGCAGGCTGCATACGTGGCTATGAGAGGCAGGGAGCTGAACCAGCCCATCAGTGGTGCCAGCAGCAGACAGGGGCACCATTCATTATGTTCCATCTGCTCCAAAAACACCCTCTTTGCTCCTCCCCTCCTCGCTCTCTAAGAAGTCTTTGACTCACTGTGCTGCAGGAAAAGCAGCCCTGTGCCCCCTGAGGGCCTGGCTCAGCTGCCCTGGTGTGGAGGGGATGGGCACAGAGGCCGGGGGGGAGGCCTGGCAGAAAAGCAGTCCCCAGGCTGTCAGGGGTCAGAAGAGCAAGGTCTGGGCTCACAGGAGGCCACTCAGCAGAGGAAAGCAGGAGCACAGCTCAGGGCCAGCAGGGGGGAAGCACTCCAGACGGAAGTTATAAATTAGGCATCTCCAGAGACCTCATTCATTTTACCCATAATAAAATTACCACTTTTCAAAGGGGAAAGCCCCTTTGAATGACTTCAAAGTAAGCCCACAGGAGGGCTTAGCTCAGATGCACACATGCTCAGCTCCCGGTTTGCAGCCAAGAAGAGCAGGGCTGCCTCAGGGATGGGGCTGGTTCCCTGAACAACTGTGTGCACATGCACTTAACAACAGACCATAAAGGCAATACTCCGAGTTTAACACTTTGTTCTGTGCAATCCTAAACAAATTAGTCCATTCAATGCCTTCATTTCTCTTCCATCCCTGAAGTGTATATACATCCTACTGAAAGAGACGTTACCAACTGCAAGGTGCTCCAGTACCAAGGTAAGGACAAACTGTTCACTGGGACACCAACTCACATCATTGCTCTGCCTGGTTTGAACAAGGAACTTGCCAATACTTTAAAGAGGGGGTTTTATTGCCTGTGCAATAGAAAGACTCCCAGGTTTTGCTTTTCAACACCCAAGCGTGACCAAGGGGCTTCCTGAGTCCACAGGGTAAATTAATTCCACCATATATACAACAGCTTTGAGTACCAGTGCTCAGGCTAAGGCTTTCTAGTAAGTAACTCATCGTAAGATTAAATCCAGTTTTCAGCTCCTTCACAAAGCCATTGGGATCTTATCTCACCTGCTTATCCCACTGAGCTCCCTTCCCAACCCTGCATCACAAGAGGTCTGGAAATGAAGGCTCTTAGTCATCACAGGTTGATTAAGACGGCTTAAAATTCGAGCTTTAATTGAAATGGAAAATAAACATTCCAAAATGATATATATTTTATAGATTTAACTGAGTTACCAAATTTAGTTTTCATTGGACATTATTGCAAATATGAACATTAAATCATAAGCGCCAAATAGGAGAGAACTCAAAAAAGGATATAATCATACCGTATCAGAAGGGATCGGACCAAATGCTTTTGTAGGCAGCTATCCAAATGTATGATGTACTGACATGTTAGCTCATAGGATGTAACGACATCCTTGAATCCACCTGAAAAAGTTCAAGGCCTGACTACATCATTTTCCTGGCAAGTATCTTCTCTGCCAGCAATAAATCCCAGCTCAATACATATCTAAAATGATATACATTAGAGGGCATATGTTTAAGAGTATAAAGTCAGCTTAAATTACTTGAGCAAAATTTTAAGTTTGTGATAGAAATCTAAAAAGGAGCAAAAAAAATTGAGAACACCACTGCAATATTAATGCCAAATTGTTATTTTTAAAAAGAGGTCTGTACAGCAACATAGCAAAGAATGCAGTGATCACAATTCAAATCAGACAGCAATCTAAGGGAATGCTAATCCTGTATACAGTAGAGCGGAAACACTCCCACATTCGGATGCTCCAATTATGTCGGCTACCCTAATGCACTCCAAACCAGTTCTACCTACATAGGACATTTTGGTGTGAAAAAGTTTCTGTAAAGTTCCCTTTGTTTCCAGTGTTTTTCTTGTACAAAATATTACAATGTTTTTTATATATATTTACAGACTTGCACAGCTAGAAAAATACAAATTACAATTGGGCTTGGCAATCAGTTCTTTTCTTTAAATACATGACAGTTCAAGAGCAAAATTGTAGTGGTAACATATCCTGCACTTCAAGCATCTGCACAGAGAAGCTTTCTTCGTTAAGCATATCAAGCATAAAAAACATGACTGCAGTGAGACATGTGCCACAGTGAGCGCAACAAATGCGATTCATCAACCTCCTGGCATCAAGAAGATATAAGATGAATGCAGTTTGTGCACATCAGTGGCATGATATAGAAAAATTCATTACTGAATATTAATTTCCTTAATAACATTCATTAATTTCACAGGCAGAGCCTGTTAAAAAAGGACAACCAATGTAACTTTTCAGAAAAGCAGACACCAGCTTCATGGGGTATTATACATCTTCAACAAAAATGCAGCCACAGTTAATATTTCAGGGTCATTTGCTAACTTCAAGCAAGCCCCAGGGTTCTACAAGTTTTTTTCCATTCAATTTTTGAATAGGAGACCAGGGAGGAATTTTTGCTTTAAAGCTACAGTATCTCTCATTATGGCTTTTAATACCCTGCCTTTCACTGAGATGAGGTATGTGTTTCTAGTGAAATGGTAACAGTTGAGCAAAACAAGTTTCAATGGACCACAAAACTCTGTATGCAGGTGTAAACAGATCTTCCTGTAAGAGGTTGCCAAACCGAATTGTAACAGTGCAAAACAGGATTTTTATTCCCTGTTAGGAAGAGGTTGTCGAGGCATCTAGGACATTGCTAGTAGTTCTCAAACCACTGAGCAAATCCTCTTTCCACCAGAGTTCTGTTTATCGACACCACCTGAAGGGAGAAGAAAAAAGAAATGTGAACGAACCACTAACAGAAAACACAAGGTTCCTTATCAAGGAAGGAGTCCACACAACCATAAACTTGAACTATATTGAAAGAGTAAGCATGCTAACATACCTCATCTCCCATCATACTCCACAGCTGTATTAGTGGCAGACCTGTTGCATTGTCGTAGCTTGTGACCTGGAAACAGAAAAACATTAGTGTGCAGCAATTCTGGTCTCCTCCATGGTAGATGCAAGGCTAGCACCACTGAGTGGTAGTCAATACTTAAACCCAGGCAGAGGTGTAAGAAATGTAGCTGTTGCCAACATGCAGCTGAGACACTCTGCTGGCAAGTTTGTTGCCCCATTTCTTCAGATCTTTACCCTTGCTAGAATTAGTGATACATTTGAGTATTGCATTAAAGGAAAGGAAGCTAAGGGATTGTCACAAATACTATCAGCTGCCCACTTGTCCCAGTTCACTTACCAGGATATCTACAGCCACTATTAGAAACACTTCAGAAAAGGTAAGGCCCTCTTTATTAAGAGCTGGCACTGCGCACGAAAGCCTGTGGGACACTACCAGAAACCTTAGCTTCTGGCCTCCAGCTGGCCAGAGGGAGATCTCGCAGTGTTGGGAAGGCATTCAAGGTTGGCAGAGCAGTGCAGGCCCAGGTGAATGCTTGATCTGCCGGACACTTTGGGCTCTGTAAGCCCATTCAGGAACCTATCCTCCTGGTCTACATCAGCTGACAAAAGGGAATATTCACCCCTTCCTGTGTGCATCCCTTTGAGCCACACAGTCCCAAGCAGTGGTGATGCTACCAAGGAAGTTCTCAGAGCTGAGACTTCCCAACAAGAACATTACTCAGCAGCTAGGCTTACAGGCTCTGCACTTTTTTCTGATTAACACAGTGTGCTAGGGGCAGAGAATAAAAGCAGCAGTAAAGTTATCAACAAGGCTTTTCTAGACAGCTCTCATGTACCTGCGCCAGGAGTGCTGCCCCTCTGGTCATCTCACTAACAGCGGCATCAGCTTCTGATGAAAAGTGATCCTCGTCTTTGGAAAGAAAAGATCAGGAGAAAACAAGTTAGATATTCACAGCCTCTAAAGGCCAGAAGGCACTATTAAACTAGCCTTGTCTGACCTTCCACATAAGTTAGGCCAGAGAATCCTCACCTACAGTCGCTGTAGGCATTAGCTAAAACAAGTCTATTAAGCTGGAGAACACACAAGTATTATGCCTGCTGTGTTGCTGAAGGGAGAGGATGAAGTACTTTTCAAAGCCACTAGCCAAGTTAATGTGAACATAAGTGACTAATGAATTAGGAAGCTTTAAAAACAAGAGTATTCTTCTGCAGTGCCTTTGAGCTGCCATTAATATTTTGATGCTTAATAAACTAAGGTCAGGGGCCTCAGGGCTTTCCCAACCTTGCACAGAGTGCAGTACTACAAGCAGAAGACTCAAACATTTGTCCCACAGGCTGGATGGCACCTGAGCAATGCCAAATGCACTCTCTGCAAGCTTTGGAAGCCCAAATCTCACAACCTGCACAGTTTATGGTGGTGCTGCTAACATCTCACACATAATGCAGCAGGAAGCTCTCATGTCCCAGCCAATGAAGTTACAATTCACACTGTGAAGATGAGACAGGACATAAGTGCTTTCATTTTGGACAAAAGTTGCTTATTTCCTATCAAATAGCTGAAAAATAAAAGCTTCACCTTTGCAGTCCCTGCTTTGAGATAATCTCCAGCAACAAGTGAACTCCCTACACCTCTGCGAGTACTGAAGGAGGTAGGTGACCTCAGGGAACATGCAAAACTCACCTCTGCTAGCAGCAGCGTAAACCTTGCTGTCCATCTACAGTCTTGGCAGGGCCTGTACTGAAATCCTGCTAGCCACAAGCTCCAGTGATAAAACCCAGCCTGACCCCTAGCTTACCCCTTCTGCACCCCAGGAAGGCCATTTGTTTAGATACCAATACAGCAAGAATCTAGAAAAAAACCACCACCAGGAAACAGAAACCAACCAAAAATATAGAAAACATTCCTAGGCAATGACTGACATTCCAGTGCTCAGAGGGCAGCCTTTTGAATACAGAATGTGCACATCAGGCATTTCAGCAGGAAGATGTCAGGTATTTGTCTAGCAAATTAAAAATCAAGTTTGCATTTACAGATACTCTACAGCAGAAGGCAGTATAGTTACAGCGGCTTAGTTACACCCTGTCAGACCTGCAAGCTTGCTGTTTAAGAGAGTAATTAATTCTCTCCTTCATATAGGAAGAAGCCTGGATATTTATGAACTTCCCCTTGAATCAGACAGATTGTGCCATACTAGCTGATTCAGAAGAAAAATATTTCTTCCAGTCCTTGCTCATCACCTCAAAGGCTGCACTTGCAATAGAAGAGAAAGTTTAGACCAAAGCACTGCTTTCATGTAGCTGGTATCCATTTAAGCCTGCAGGAGTGCCAACAGTACCTCTTGAGAGCTCCATTACCTGGAAGTGGCACCACGTTGTCTAGTAAAACTTCTGCTCCTTGGAAAGGTAGTGTTACAAAATCAGACCTTAAAGAGAATCAGATTAGAATAAGAACATGCCTTTAAATTACTTCTGTATTCTTTAAGGTGACATTGATTAATCAATTACACTAACAGGAATTAGGCTTAAAATTGATGTCAGTCCAAAAAACAGACTGTTCTTCCACCAATCTAAACAGCAAGAAATTGTCTGATTACCACATCAAGTTGGACTGGGCTCCAACACAAGATCACGTCCATAATGCAGGCTGTGCTTCTTACCCCCCTAAGCCCCTGGGGGTTCTTCACAGGGCAATCAAGCATTTAATGGGCCCGTATACGGCTCTGCCAGTGAGGGTGAGGCATACAGAAATTGTTTTATTCCTAACTCCATCAATTACACCCTTGGGATGCCTGAAAGCATCCCTTTGCATCCATGTGCTGAAGGGGCAGAAGTTGCATGGCTTTTTTCAAGGGGAGAAGAAATTGCAGGAGCACAGTATGCTCTTAAATCCACGCCCTCTGCTGGGACAAGTCATTCTAACATTTCCCCCTTCAGCAGTGAAAACCCTATTCAAACCACATGGATGCCTCTGATGGAATTTCAAGCCAGATATTGCCTCAGGCTACAGAAAAGGAGCTAGAGACCTGATTTGTCTGAGCGTGTCAATCTTCACTCTCTCATATCCTCCATAGTCCACGTATCTGATCTCCACTTCTCTGCTATCTTTGAAGTAGCCAACAACTTGAGCCCGCCACCATGCCCCATCCAGGCCTGGAGCTGCGCAGATAATACCAACTGCAAAGCAGAAGAGCACAGAGAGGCTCAGCATTAGAAGACTTCTGGAAAACAGCACTTCACAGGTCAGCAATACTGCAGTTATCTACTGAGAATCAACAGCACTTCTTACACTGCTTTTATCTTCTTTGAGCACCACCCACACCCCATCAGATAAGGGCTACAGGTGAGACAGAAGAGGTGGGTTTTTAGTCTTTAGTCTCTGCCAACACGATGCTGTTCTATGCAGCTATCCACTTCTGTTCCAGCCTTTGATCACCAGCAGCAAGGTCTGTCTCCAACAAGGAAAGCAAGTGCTAATAACCCCTTCCCTGTGACACAGCCTCTGCTTTACACTGTGTCCCAACAGCAGCACTACAGATTCAGGAGCAGTTCTACACTATTAGCAAAAACGTACCAGACGCTAAGTTGATTAGAAAGAAACTGAGATGGATTTGATCTCATTCTGAATTTCAACATGCAACTAAGTGGCCTGGGACGCACTTCAGAGATGAGTGGCATAAGAAAGTAAAGCAACATCTGTACTCTGACAACAGCTTGAAAAGACATGAAGTGACAAGTTAAATATTCTCATCTACTGAGAGTCTTCCCATACTTAACCCAGGAGCATTAGGCTTTTGTATGACTTTAGAGGAAGTCTCAACTGAACAACTTATGAGCAGCCAAGTTACTTGCCTTCTACAGGTGTTGGCAGGGTTGGAATTCCACGTTTTGAATAGCAGAGATACATCTGCTGGTCCAGGCTACGCAGGGCATGGAAAGTGGGGTGTGTATGTTGCTGTAGAAACATGTGTCCTGCATTGACTTGATTAGCCACAACCACTTCTACAGTGACTCCATCTGGGAGCATCAACTGCCACAGGGAGGAGAAAAATACTCATTAGCGTTTATTACAACACAACCTTCAATCACATTAGACACTCAAAGCGACTCCTTGTTCCACCACCAACTCCTGAGGCTGACAGACACCAGTGGGAAAGTACTAGTATGATAATTCACTTCCAAAGGCTGCTTTGGATCAGGACCAGGAAGTACTCAGTGTGCTCAGTACTATGCTGAGCTACTCAGTACCGTGCTGTTGTACAGGAAGTCAGATTTAGGGAAGGGCCCATCTTGTATACAAAGAGACTATCAGCACAGAGCAGCTGTAGGACTTATTTACCCAAAAGATCAGTGAGCGGAATTAGCAATGATGCAGGTCAAGTCACGTTGCACTATTAACACAGTACAACTCGGAAGGATTCCTTACCCACAGAGCTTTTAACATCAAGGTAATCTCTGCAGGAGCTGTCCAAGATTCATCACAGAGGTCTCATTTTAAAATTGATATGCTCTGCCTGACATAGAGCCACTGTGTTGGGCAACTACATGGAACACAAAGCATTACTGTGCACAAAATATATCTAAAATGCCTTTAATGTCACTGAACTCAGTTCTCCTAAACAAAGCCTGTCTTTACATCCATGGAGACAGTTATGTGCAGTTACTGTATATATTTTAAATGCCCAATGCAAGCAAAAGAGTGTTTCTAAGCATCTGTACAGCACGAGAAGCATGAAAACTCTTCTCTGGAATACTAATGTGAAAGCCCTCTCTAAGTGCAATTAGATACCATTACAAAGTAAAATATTTTGAGAAGACTAGCTTCAAAATTTCTAGCTTCAAGATTTAGGGCAGTGCCAGTAATGACAGAGCAGCGTGACATTTTGATCTCTCAGCAAGTGGCCCCTAAGTGGAAGGGGCAGACAATCCAATCAGCTCCAACCTGAAGTGGTATTTCCTCAGGCAAACATCTAGTCCGGAGGACAAAGCCTACTAGGCCAGATGTGCAATTACATGACATTAACCCCAGCCTAGTAGACCATTCTGCTACATCTCCCAATTTGGTACCATTCTACTTGTAGCAGAAGAACAGGCAGATAATCTCATCTGTAGCAGTTACACAAGCTGGACAACAGATAACCACACAGATCCAAAGGTGCTTAGAGGGAACCTGTTAACCAGCATGTTCTCACTGGTAGAGGGCCACATGGACATGGCATGGTATGATGGCAGTGACCAACAGCAACCTTCCACCCTGACAGCAGCCTAGGCAGCAAGCTGAGACTTACCCAGGAAGTCATAGGGAGGGAATGAAGCATCAGCAATGGTGGAGGTGGAGCATAGATGTTGGTGAGACTCAGCTCTTTGAACTTCTTGCCAATAAGGCTCAGTGCTTTTTCTACATGATGCTGGGAACCTGGAAGACAAGAATCCAGTAGAAGATCTGTTACACAAATATACTGGGGACACACATGCCCTATGCAAAGCTAGGGAACGCTAAAAGAAACCTTCTGGGCTACACCAACAATTAAAAAATTAATAGACTGGCCATTTAATCTGATGACTGGATTAACATGAGCAATGCAAGCTTCAGGCCCCAGCTTCAACAGCTTTAGCCTCCAGGATGACCTGTTTCAGAGTACTGGCAGATTTTTTTCAGCTGCATTTAGTCTATCATTCTTCACAATCAGATTCCATTACTGATACACACCCCATAGCTCCTCCCTTAGAAGCCAGAAGTCATTGCACAAAAGATCTTGTTTTTGTTATGAACTACAGCAGCTGAGGATGCTAAACTGCACTCTCACTTCTAGAACAGAGGGTTCATGTGCCAGGGTACGGGTGACTTGGCATATACCTCTACTGTAACAGCACTGTCTGAGCAGAAAAATTTTGTAAAGCACTAGACTCGGACTGTACGACTGTTTTAAAATCCTTGCCCATCTAATTACAACCAACAAGCTAGGTATTAGACTGAACAGAGAGACATCTCACCTTCAATGTGACAGATTTGGAAGTCAGGGGAATAAGGTAGTGTTGAGATATAAATTTTGGCACCAGATGTTTGCTTCAAGAAGCTCACATACCTCCCTTGTTTGCCAATCAAGCGGCCAACTAAATGCTTCATGGAAGAGACAAGAACAGTCAGGAAGAGAAATACAAATCAAACAATGCTCTCCATGCCTTATTTCACCCACATCCCCAGGTCCTGCAGTGCAAAGAGCCAGGCAGGATGAACACAAGGTAACACCATCCCAGCACAGAGCTCTGTTGGTCTGTGATAAGTCAAGGCAGATACTGATCAGATACAGCTCATTTTAACAGATTTATCTTTATATCTTGAAGAAGAACATAAAACCCAAACGCAACAAAATCAGGCCCAGTAAGTGCTACTGTCTTCCCACAATCAGTGAAATCACATCCTCTCCCAGTCTGGACTTCTCTTTTAAAGAAAGGTTAAAGGAAGGAAAACATGCTATATTCTTCTTTAATTCAAAATATATACTATGCTGCAGCAATTTTAAAGCAAGCTAATTAGCCTGGTTTACTCCCTTTCTAATCTATCATGCCTATTAGGCTACATAGCCCTGGGGCTGCTGTGCAGGGTGCACTCAAGGCAGCAGCACATTTATCCTACCAGGAGATGCAGTTTCGCTTTACTGATCATCAGCATCCAGATCTGCTGAGGAGCAGAACTGCAAGAGCGATGACACGTCTGGCAGCCATGAGCAGTTTTGCATAAACAAAGTTGGAAAGAAGGGATGAAGACAGTCCTAAAAACACATCCTCTCTTTATAATGACCTAAAAGAAGCCTCATTACAAAGACAGAGATGCAAGCAGCTCCATAGAATAGCTCAGATCAGCATTCAGCTTGTGAGGAGGAGTTTAGACAGGCAGTTGAAACATCCTTCCTACACAGCAGGGGAAAAAAAAAATCTCTAGATGGGGAGTAATGAGTTTAACACCCAGTGTTACCCTGGGCATAGCCCTTACATGCCTCTTCTTTACAGCTGTGCACAGGCTCTTCACTCCTGTTGAGTTGTAACAGGAGCTAAATGCTTAAATCCTTGTTTATTTGTTGATCTCCTTGGGACTGCATTGAGCCA
The DNA here is from genome assembly GCF_011077185.1 of Oxyura jamaicensis. Classification (NCBI taxonomy): domain Eukaryota; kingdom Metazoa; phylum Chordata; class Aves; order Anseriformes; family Anatidae; genus Oxyura; species Oxyura jamaicensis. The sequence continues at coordinate 10,378,598 of NC_048911.1, forward strand.
CTACCAGACTGCAAGAACCAGATCACTATGTAGGACAGGGCAAGAAGCATGATGGGCTGGTGCCTGGTTACCTTTGGAACTTCGATTTCCCAGATAGTGAGGTCAGACTTGCTGGATTCTCCTCCTGGCTTAGAGTTCTGGCGAGTTGCTGTCTTCCCCAGGGCACAGCCACTGTCCACAGAATCCATGCTATTTACATCCGAACCTACAAAACACAGGCACCTATCAGCACTCAGCCCACACAATTAACCCAGCTACCAGACGCAAGGCCACAAAAATACATCATTTAATACAGAGGTTCAGTTGAGCTTTTCCCATGTATTCACGCAGGACGGTCCTGTACCAAGCAGCAGTATTTCAGTAAGAGGCAAGCCCTATCACACAGTTTACTATAAGTTTCCTTTTGTTCCTGGAGAAAACCTGAACACATCTGGGAAAGCAACAGAAGGAAATTCAATTTCAGCAGGAGTCTTTCAAACATAGTGACACCTTAGACAGCACAGACAAGACACTAAAAGTCAGTATTACCAACTGAACGAGAGCTCTGCTAACATCAGCACAGAGCTGCTGCTCTGGAAGGGTATTTGGCATTTTCCCCATGGCTTAGATGGGACTCCTGAGTTCAGCACACCGGGCAGGGGGTGCAGCCCATTTGTCTGCTCACTGCACTGATACCACATTCCTTCCCAAACAGGGACTGCACGGGGAAGCATGAGTGTCAGCTGGGCTCATATTGACTCTTGCCCAAACTTCTCATATGCTTGAGGAAACAAGGTACCAGAACTGATCTATAGTTTGTTCCCAAACCTTCAGTCAATGTCAAGGTGGTTTCCACTTGGGAGGGAGAAGACCTTAAACAGCTTCCTCCCGCTTGGCATACCACAAGATTGATCCTTCCTCCAGATAAACAGGCAGGAGCACAAAGATCACTTCCTTGTGAGCATTCAGACCATCCAATATAAGACAAAAAAAATCCAATAACTGCTTTACATTTGCTAAACCTTAACTAGCAATACAGCACAGATGCCTAGAAAGTCAATGGCAAACCATGCAGCTGTTTGCCATTGACTTTCTAGGCAAGGAGGAAGATTTGAATCTCACAGCCGGGTGTGAAGGTCAGCTGTAGGACCTCTTATCCAACACAGACATCAGCAACTTTACCTGTGATATCCCCTCTCCCTAACCTTCAGCTGTCTCAGTACAGAACTTTTAGCCCTTGTCATTACCAGGCTACACAGCACATTCCCATCGCACCAGCATTCACAGCAAGACAAAACCATTTTCTTCCTATAGTTACTCTCACTAGTCAAGACATTGAGGGTTTAATCCTTAGTTTTTGGCAAACTCAGTCCGTGTCTTACAACAGGCAGGATCCCCACTACTTTGCAGCGATTACAAAAGGCATCCTGTCATTAAGGGCCGTTGGCACCACAGCGTCCTATAAAGGATTTTAACATCCATCCCCAAGGTCACATGGACCAACATTTGCTCAGACAGCTTTGTATTCTGCCAGGCACACATCATCCAGGATCTAGAAGGCAAAAACAATAGAGACAGATGGAGGAACTCTGTGAGCATCGCTGCCTGTTGAGATTTCTTGGCGTGCACCTACCCTTCCAAGGGAGAACAGGCTCTGGGGTAATTGGTCTGCAATCAACTGATTTTATCACGATTTATTAGAGCACTTCTTGGGTTCATCCAACAGCACACCAGAAGGCTCCCCTACAGCCCCCCGCAAGGAGAGATTAGATCGCAATGCTTATTAGAAGCTGCCTGATCCAAAGCAGAAATTTGCATTGGCAGGTCTCAAACCAGTAAGGTGTCCACCAGCCTGACCTGCGCCCAGCCACGCTCCGGTTCACTGGGCTACTCAAGCACATGCTTAGCTTTAGGCAATGAGCTTGTGCTGAACGGGGACCAGCCCGTTCACCCTGTTGCAGTATATGCTGAACATCACCTGGCTAACACCAGATACTACAGAGATGGGAATTCTGACAGCAAAGGCTCAGAGCAGTTACATCCACCTGAACCAGAGGGCTAAATACTCATCTGCTGGGAAAAAGTTAAACATGAAGAGGATTTATCTGAACTTGTAGTGAAGCAAGGGGGATACAGCACATCAAGTGCTTGTTCACCATGTTTTTGTATGAGGTTTTTCAAATCTTACCTCCCGAGTGATCTCCGTCCATCTCTACTGCCCAGTTACTCCCCTGACACAAGTCTGGCCCGTCTTCCTTCAGCATCCCATTACTGTATGGCACTTTGCTGTCTTCAGGGAGCTTCGGGGTAGGAGGCTTTTCGCTTGGTACTGAGCTCTGCTCAACAGAAGTGTCTTGGGCTGCAGATGTGCTCAGTAAGTCCGAATGCTGGCCTGATGTGACAGACAGCGTTGTGTTCTGCAGCGGGTCCTCCGCACTTGTCGCTCCGTCAGATGTGCATGTGCTGCACCCAGAGTCCTCCATAACCAAGTGTGACTTTCCCAGAGACCCTCCATGGCTTGCCACAGGAGTCCGATCAGCTCCTTGTGACTCACCGTGCACACAGTTCTTTACCTGACACTCTTTTGTGTCTCCCTGAATGGGGCTGTGTGTTAAACAGCTGGAATATGTCACACACTGATCACGTTCCTCCTCCTGCATGGATGTCAGCACCGCAGCACTCTTAGCAGCGGCGTTCTCACCTCCTCCCGTAGCTTCTGCTGCAAGCACCTGATCAGAAGGAACAGTGCTTGCCCTCTCCGGAGGCCTCTCGACTCGGCTGGCTGCAGCCTGGCAGATCCGACTGGACACATCACTTACAGAACCAGACAGCACTTCCTCGGTTGCTGCCAAAATGACCTTGGAAATGATCTGTATTGCTACTTGCTCAATTTTCTCAACTTCTTCCTTGTCCAGACTCATTCCTCCAATCCTCTCTTTTTCTAACTCATCTCCTCCGGGCTGTGTGTCCTCCTGACACACAGGTACAGTACTGTCACTCAACTCAGACATCTTTTCTTCCCTGGACTGCTCCAAACAGGCAGACTCTGAACTATCCGGTAACATCCTAATCGCGGAATCCTTGTGACTTGATACAACTTCAGCTTCATTATTGAGAAAGGCTTGTGGGGTATTGGCTTCCTTCTCCAATCCCAAGTGAAGGGCTGTCACACAGCCGGCATCCGATAGCACAATTTCTGGCATCTGGCTTTCCTTGGGGGGCTTAAACGAAGAATCATCTGACTGCTCTGCACTGCTGATCTCCTCCGTGATTCCCAAAGACTCTTGCGTCAGTGTCACGGACGCCGATGGCCGCAGATCTCGGTTTGAACTCGAGCCTGAATCCTGTTTAGGGCTGACTGCAGCACTGCTGTGACACTTTGAGCTCTTTGAGATCAGAGGGAGAGAAACACAAGCAGGGACACTTTCATCTTGAGATCCTATTATTTCTAGTTTTTCACTGTCGTCCTTGACGGTGCTGGGCTGAGTTGTCGTTATTGCTGGGGCTGGAAGGTCCCGTGAGAAGTCTAACCCCTCATGAGGCTGACGCAGAAGAGAGGGCGTCATCGACCCTGCCGGCTGCAGGGAGGTCGAGGTCTCATTCTCTGGGCATTCCTCTTCTGAGGAGAGAGGCAGTCTTTGAGGAACACGTGCTTCTGTTTTGGGTGATGAATCATTCTCTGGCAGTTCTTCCTGCTGCTCTACTGCAATGGCTATTGCTTGTCTGTTATGATTGCTCGGATGCTTTTTTCTATTGGAATAGATCCACCAGCAGCCAAGAAGTGCCAGCACTCCAGGTATGGCGTACGGGAGCAAAGTGCGAAAGCGTAAAGCCATTTTACAAAGCCTCAGCAATTAGACCTAGAAAAGGAAACAGAAAACTGGTATTAAAATAGTCACATGAAAGGTAACAGGAAGGCTAAAGTTTCAGAAATGCCTTGAGCTATTTCTATTAGTGTGGACGGGTTTGTTTTCCAGCCACTCTTCAAATTCACATCTCTGCTCTATCAGCAGGCTGTGGAACAAGACCTTTCCCTAGCAGTAGGGATATTGGGACATCTCTCACCAGTACGTTTATCTTGGAAAACAGCTTCACCTTGCCTCACCTCTGCAGGTCAGTACTACACGCAGGGACAGCATCCAGCACCGCACACTTCTCCAGCATCAGGCTGGGCTCACAGCACAGCTGCGGTACAAACATCCAAAAACTAAGACTTGATACACCACAGGTCTCCCCAGTTCTCTGCCTGAGAGGCACATCACTCTCAAGAGTTTGTAGATGGACAACACACACTCATCCTTAAAAGACAGCAGCTAGGTCAAGCTGAACTGCTTTGTAACCTGAATCTGAAGTGTTGCAAGAGAGTGGTGTGTGGGCGCACGACTCAAGCCTGCAGTTCAGTAGGTACAGAACAGCCATGTGCAGCTACTCCGCTTCTTTTTACACACACAGGGAAGGTATTTCTAAACAGAGTGCCTGCAGCCTCATGAGGCAAGTGTCTCCCAGTAACCAGAAGTCCCTCTAAAAGATCTCATACTTTCCAATGGAATACCAGCACAGCTATCAAAAAGAAATACCACTTCCCCATCTAGCCATTACCACCCCAGGATGGGTGTACGTTAACATCCAAGGGACATCAAGTCCAGTCAGAACTTGCATGGCCCTCCATGCCGTGCAGTAATCAATGATTTGCAAGCTAAGCAGATGGGCAATAAGCTCAGTGTCAACGCGCCCATCTGCCTGCGGCTTGGTCTCTGTTAAAAGAACATAGCTATATAAAGGGAGCACCACAGCAGTAAATCAGGTCACAGTGCTAAGAAAGGCAAGTTACCTCCCCTGGAAAAACGAACCCCCAAGCCAAGGGGTATCACGAGACCAGCTGGATATGACCACATTGGACAACACGGACAAGAGAGAGTTACTCTGCCCTGCTGCGGGAAGATGCCAGGGGATACCAGCAACAGAAGGCTCTGCAGGACCAGCTCCTGTGCACAGATGCCTGGGACATGTATGAAACCCGATCTCAGCGGTTTAGTGACAGATGAGGGACAAGATTTACAAGCTTCTATGTGGTTACATGGACTGACAGAAAATGGGAAGACCTGCAGTTTAAGATAGCTACAGGGACAGCAGCATGCCAAGGACTGGAGGAACATCCTTGTGCTTGCAGACATCGCTACCTAGGCCCTCAGAAGCACATGAAATGCCCGGCTAGTTAAAAAACATCTAACAGCAGCAAGCCTCTGTCATCCCCATTAGAAGTATCCCAACGCCTTTTGTGAAGCTTTTTGAAAAGCTCCAAATGACAGAGGACCGAGGTTCAGTTTTTCCAAGAGAGGAGAAGCACGACCTGCAGTCTGCTTAGTGAAGTGTTATTTCAATTTCACAATGCATTAGAGGAAAAACAAGCAAAGCAACTCCAAGTGCCTCTAACACCATGAGAACTGTGGCTGGGTTTAAGCTGCCAACAGCTTGCAAAAGCACACAGCTCCTGGTGCAGCGCCTTACGGGCTCCTGGTGCAGCGCCTTACGGGGGGCAGCAGAGTGACCTTGAAGCTTGCTTATACTATCTGACAGCCTTCATACCATCAGTAATGGACAGGCAAGAAGGGATAATTTAGTCAGGACTGCTCCAGCAAAGGACATCACTCACGATGTGCAGGTTTCATGTCAGTTTCAGACAAGTACTGATAGATGAATAATCTCCTGCCTTTGAATGACCGAACTCCCAGCAACAAAGACCTGTTAATATTCAGCAGGAGCTCAGCATCACAGGTTGGGAGCCTCAGCCTGCTGCACACACTTTGTAAAGATGCTGTGAATTTTGGGAGTACCTTTCCACACAAGGAGTGCCAGGGAAGGAACGCACCCTGACTGCCTCAGCGATGGCTCCTTCTAATCACCTGTCGAGCAAAAAGCCAGGGAATGGTGCGAGACCGGGGTTGCACTTTCTGAGCACGCAGCCCTCCGGGCCCCGACGCGCCACATCATCCTCCAGCGCTGCTCGCTGCCAGGGAGTTGCGTTTATGCTATGACCAGAATCCAGGACACAGGCACACTTCTAACATGCTGAACAGAATCTCTCTTAATTGCAGTTTCAGCCTTTTCTTAAAAAGGGTTCTGTGGCTTTTTTAGGCACCAAAACAACTTAGGAGCATGCTTTCATGTCTATAAATAGACCAGAAAGCAAGATGGCACACTGTGCTTTGCCTCTTCTTTGCATTAGCATGCTGCCTGGATAAAGACAGACATCATTATGAATCAATTCCACCAAATTAATGAGTGTCTAGGTCATTCCAGCGGCCCGTGCACTGCCTGTTCTCAGCTGGGTCAGGGCATTTGCGTCCCAGGTTCCTGCCACTCCCTGAAGACAGGCTGCTGAGAAGGGACCACAACAGGGATGTCAGATGTGAGGCCATGCCAGCTGCCTCCACTGCCCCAGCCTGAGTCGATACTCTGCTGCAGTGGTTCCCTGCCTCTAGGCCCGGCTGGATGTGCTCCCTCCCCAGCAGGGCACAAGGCACTTCAGCATTCCCAACAGGTTATGGCACAGGACCTGCAGGAGTGTGCACACTGCATGGGCACCCCGGGCTGCTCTGCTTCCAGAACCACCGCAGATAAAGGAGGCTTTTCCTGCACTCTGGGGACCGAAGTCTGACCTCAGACCCCTGCTTTCAATAATCCTACTGGAAACTCTGCTCCTCCTGAAGGGCAGGAGAGCTCTGCGCACCTCTGCTCAACAGCCAGCCAGCCAGCAGACAGGACTGGAGCTGCACAGACACACTGCATGGCCCTGCAGACTCCACGGACAGCCCACAGCGAGCTGCTTCCAGGCGGGGTAAGGATGGGAAATATGTTGTAACAGCCTGGTAACAGTGACATTAATCTAGGAAAAGCAGTCTCGATAGAGACACTATTACTTCAGCGTGCAGCTCCAAAGTTTGTTCTGCATCTAAATTTACTGGGCTGACAGCTGTTACTCATCTGACTTTCGAGAGGTGAAAGCTGCCTCTCTTACTGTAGAGAGCTTGCAAACCCTTCCCCTCCTGGATGCTGTTGGCACTCACATCGCAGTCATGCTCCTCCGTTTACAAGCCTCACCGAGCTACACAAGGCAGTGCTGACATGCCTTTCCTTAAGGAAAGCCTGCAGCTGGAACAGAGCTAAACACTTACCCATGTCCCCTGAACAGCCTTGCTGCAGAGTGCTTACAGTTTACATTTTCCCTGAGCAGGAATTAAAGCAAAACACAACGTGCTTGACGATGCTTACATACAAATGGACTTTTCTCCAAACAGGCCTCGACTTTTGCCAATAAGCAGCAAAAATAAAGATTGTTTTCAGGAGATAGCAAAGTCATAGAAATGGGAACCACCCACTGGAGAAAGAGTATTATCTAGTTCCTTTCTAGAAGCATAATATTTCTTAGACAAGAGAAGACAATCAAGTTAGTCTGTCGACTATGCTTAGTCTGCCTCCACCGGAAAAAACTTGTTATCAGAGCAAGCACTCTGACTGCAGCTTCCAAACACAACTCTGCTCCGGGGCCCCAGTCTTCAGGAGGAGCTGCTCATGTTCTAGCTGGGTGACAAAAACATGCCTCCCTCAAGCTCAACCTAAGCATCCAGGCCTCAAATAATCCAACGTTCGCTGCAGATTTCTCACCTCTTCCTCCAGCCACACCTTTCCATCATAGGATGAAACAACTTTATCTGAGCTAGTCTGGATGCCAGCCTCGCCTCCTCGTCTCAGTTGTTAGGACTCAGCAGCAAGACAAGTAAATAACAAGTGTCCAAAATCATGACTAGAAAATTTCTTGCTCAATCTCAAATCAAAAGGTAGCTACAGACAATTTAAGAAATCCAGTGACATCTCTAGTACACGGTGAATGAGGCATTAATGCTGTTCTGTGCAGGATGTTGGAGCCTGCATTCACCGGACAGTCCTGTCAGTATCTTTCACATGAGATACTTCCAGCTGGCTTTGTACAGTCAGGTCTGAAGATAACCTTTTGGTTAATGGCAGCTTCTGAATGCTTCCTCAAACAGATTTGGCAGTGAGGGGAAAAACAGTACAAACCTACACAATAATTTGGATTTAGCATTTTTTTTATTTGAACTTGGTAATTGGAAAGGGTGAAGTCTCCGCACTGCTAAGACAAAAGGTTCACATTTATCCTCTAGAGTAACAATGGCACATTGTGAGCCACTGCTAGCACTCATCTGCTGTCCACTTAAGTTTGTAATTAATGCAGAACCACCCCACAAGCTGTCTCTCAGGCATACCACAAACTCAAATTAAAGCCCATCACATAAGCCCATTCCCAGCAAGCTTCCCCGATTAAACAGACAGCCCCATTATTATCCGATTCCCTATTTAGTTGCACCAACTGTACAAACAATAGTCCCACACAGCACTGCAGCGCAGGAGACAGGAGCAGGATGGCCCACAGAGGGACAGGCCTGTCCCAAGCCTGGCAGACAAAACAGTTCCAAGTGTTCTTTTGAGCACTGTTATCATTTAAGATAAGATCTTCACTCTTCTGCGATATTTAAAACAGCGGGGATTGGTGGTTTAGCTGACTGCTCCTTGTGGAGCTCCTTTAATTTCTTGTTTTTAATTTGCCTAGTTTTAGCAAGAGCTGCATTACACTATCAGTGACCGTGCCAAATGGGAAGTCCACATCCTTCCATCAGCTAGACCGGGATGCGAGGCAGTGGTTCCGCACACGATGCCAGCGGACATCGCAGCGTGCCGGCCTGGCTAGGTGCCTGCCAGCACCCACCGGCACCTCCTGAAGCAAGTGTGACGGGAAGGCTCTGCTGGCCTGGTTTTGGCAGACTGGTGCAATGTCGCTTTTGATGTGATGCCTAGAAGATGGCTGATTTTTAACCTGCTTAACTGAACGGTGCCAGAAAGCTTGTAGGATACAGCACTGACTTCTCTTCTGCCTCCTCTACGAGAGAGCCCCTAAAGCCCACTGCCCAACACGTTCTGGAGCGACAGAACCCCATCCCCATTGCTAGTCTGACAGCCAGTTCAGGAGCACAGGGGCAACGGGATCATTTAAGCACGCAGGGAAGAAAGCCTGGGGCTCTCCTGCCAGCAGCAGCACACAAAATGGCAGCTTGTCAAGTCACATGGCCTCGAGCACCGCCAGAGCGGAGGAAGCCCGGCCCGCCGGCCTTCATGCTCCTGGGGCAGGAGCAGCCCGCAGGGGAAGCACAGCAACCCCAGGGCCTGGGACCGGGGACAAGCAGGGTGCAGATACCAGAGCCAGCATGAAGCGCTGGTGCCATTCCCCAGGACACAGGGCCCCACGCGGTCCGGCACCAAAAATAGAGCCGAGCCAGCGCTGAGCTCGCACACTGTACATGCTCGGCCCGCACCACCAGCCACTTCCACTTCCTTCTGGCATCTCAGGAATCTGGTCTAAATGTCACACCTTACTTCAAGGCAGAGCCACACAGCTGCAGCCAGGACACGAGACTTCTCCAAGCAGCTAAATAATCCCCTCGGTAGGTCAGGATGGGACTGGGACAGTGAGGGGAAAGGAGGGGGCAGTCGGCTCTCCAAAGCTGCATTCTGACTTGATTTATGGAGAACTGCTGGTAAAGACCCGTGAGATGAGGACAGGAATGGACACACGCTCGCCTACCTTAAGAAAAGTCTGAGGACAGTCAGCTCGCTCACATTAGGGTCCCAGAGCAGTTTTAAGCCACCTTGTTTCTCTGGCCAGGACAAGCAATCCTTCAGCACACGCATCCTTATAAGGCCAGAAATGTTCGCAGCACGAGCCTCACGGAGAAGCCGGATAGTTCATCCTTCAGGCCTGAGAGGAGAGCTCAGCAAGCTCTTGCTGCAGCTGGTTTTCAGAGCACAAGGTTTGTTCTGGGGGAAAGCTGCTCCGAGGCCCCATGGGGAGAAGCACGGGCAAGTTGCAGGGACCGAGCCCCGCAGGGACGTGCCCTCCCGCGCCGCTGCTCCTGGCCTCCCCCGTGTCTCCCTGGCCCGGCACCGCAGAGGTTACGCTCCAGACCCCGCCGGCAGGGCGAGCCAAGGCTGGAATTAAATACCGGCCTGACGGATCACAGAGCGAGCAAGCAGGCAGCTAAATTGGAAATGTGGCTTCAAGAGCAAGGCCAGGACACCTCCCTGCAAGCCGTATGGTTAGCGATACAGCACTCGGGAAATAAATACTATCTGGGTGAAAGAGAACTGGACAAGGCTGGCAGAGTTCAACTACATGGGACCACGTGAGCTCTTAAAATTTTCCATGCTAAAAATAACCAGGAGCAAGTGCTCTGCCTTATAGGAGGCATATGAACAAGAGTTGACAAAAACCTAAAGAACTGGAATCCCTACCAGTAAGATTAAGGTAAGGGAAACTACCACACAGGACCAGCCACAGAAAAACTTACTTGACCAATGCTTAGCATAAGCCATATTCAACACAACTGAACTGGCACAAGACAGGCACTACCCAAACTGCAGCATCTATAGGAAGACAGAGCCTGCACTACAGAGACCACCCAGGAACCTTGCCAGGTCCCTGGGAATCTCTGTGGGAAGCTGCAGGTTGAAATTGGGGGGGGCGGGGTGGAAACGTGCCAGGACCAACGCTGACCTCACAGGACAGGCCTGTGAAGTCACAGTGACCCACCACATCACCAGGCCACCAGCCCTTGCATCATCACCCACTCATGGTCTCCATGGTATCGGGCAGCCGCAGGAATTTGTGGCATTTCAGATTCCCACCTTTCCCACCACTTCCTCCCAGGACAGCCTGGTGCACCCGTCAGAACAAACAGAGGTGAGAGCCCAGGAGACATGACTCAGTCACAACAAACAGCCAAAGACAGGTAGGAGCCAGGCAAGCAAGATCTCAAACTGGATGGTACTTAAAAAGAAATAACAGGTGACTTTCTCTTTAATTAAAGTGAAGAGTTCTGCAGCAATTCCTGCCTCAGACACCAGCACTGGGAGACAAGAACAGCAAGAGATACTCCTTAAGCAACACCTTCTTTTTACAGCCTGGTTAACACAGGTTACACAGCTCATGAAGCCATCTCCTCTGTGAATGAGAACTATTAATGAAGCCACTCTACAACATTACAGTATTAAGGAATCAGCAGTCCTATTTGCAGAGGGATAAATTATGACAAGCAAAAACCTGAAAGAGCTGGTTGTTGTAGACCTAAACTAGAGCACTGGAACAAGAAACACCACCAACACCAGGCTGTCTTTTATCTCTAAGATAAAAACTGCTTTCAGTGTAATCAGCTTCACTGATGTTCCTACAACAGCTCACTCCCTTCCTTCACAGCTGAAGCTGCGATGCTGACAGCCCAGGCTTTATTAATATTTCATTTTACAGTGGGAGCAAAATGCATGGAAACAGGAAGCCAAGTACCGGACTAGCAGAGCTGCTCAGCTAGAGCAACAATACTTCTATGCCAAAGCAGATCTCAGAGAAGTTTGTATTTACACACTCACAAGCAGAGGTTTACAATAAAAGTATCAGTCTAGCCAAACCATAGGTTTTTTTTTTTTGCAGGTGTATTGGAAATCACCAAGAAGCTCATACATATGTGAACAGCAAGCACCAGCAACCCTTACCACCTGCACTGCTGCATGGATTAATGCAAGGCCCTGAGCCGATCACACCTGCTATGCAATAAGCCACAGGTTACACTTTGTAATTAACATTAACCCTATCAGATTATCAAGCTCCTTACTTCACTTTATATCTTATTACCTTTTCTGCTCCAATTGTTTCATTATTTATAGTTTCCTCAGCCAAGATAGATTCACTGGGACACGCTATCTTGATTACAGAGAAAGGCAAGATAAATTTTTTCACCGCTTTGTCAGTAAGATGTCTCAGACACAGAAGTGAACTTCAGAAACAGCTTCTGCACTGTTTTACCATTACTGCCTTGATCTTTCTTGGCTATTCCTCAAAATTCAGTAAAGTTTGCCACTTTGAGTCTGCTCCAGACACAGATCCAGACCAAATGTCCTATTGCTTTGAGCTAATCAGAAAAAGTTTAGCATATTGGCCAGAGGCCACATAACCTTTCCATTATCACCGTGCTTTATACAGCAGAGAAAAGTCCTCGGATTCAGCCCAACCCACTCTGTGCAGATATCCCTGACTGGGGAATGAGCAACACTTCTTGCAGCCAAGAGGCCGAGGCTTCAGTTGTTGCTTCCCATACCTTCGGAGACCCCTGGCCAGCTGACACAAAAACAGCTTCTTCCTCACCTGCCTGGTGCCCACCGGGACTTCTCTGGTGTGCAGAGATAAGCAGCAGTCAGCGTGGCTGCTCTGGCTTGGCCCCTTGGCAGGGGTTTTGTGGGGTTCTTTCCAAATGCAGTTTCTTTCCTCCCCAACACACTGACCAGTCCACAATCAACCCTTTTAAAAACATTTTTCATAAAATGTTGAAGAGAATGAGTCGTCTGCAGGACAGGCAAAGCAGTTTTTATTACCTTCATGATCTACTGCCACATTATGAACATTTCCCACAAATCCAAGTTTTATTATCTTTCACTCTTTCTGCACATCCAACCAGCTTGTAGAACAAACTATTTTCCAGAACTTCTGAAAAATTGCATCCAATACTTATGGATTTTGCATTTGCTTCTCTATCAGTGAAAGAAATGTAGCCCTTTCTAAGGCAACAAGAACATCCACTACAGGTGCAGCTTATAAATGAAAATCTAAGCAACCAGTTAAGTAAAACACCTGGCATGGATGCTGATTTCCAAGAAACAGGCATGCATAGCATCTAGGAGCAGAAACTAAATGAACCAAATGCTTCCAATACTCTCTGCACACAATAAAAAAACAGACCTGAATTTTCAAGGAGACAGAACAGAGAGGTTTACATCACAAGGCACTGATACGGCTGTAGGAGACAGTGAGAGGAGGCAGCGCTGAGACCAAACAGGTATCTGGGGAACAGCATCCTGCCAGCTCACTAGGAGGCTTACTGTGCACAGCAACAAGACCTTGGTGAACAGCTTCTCAAAACAAAAGCTGGGCTAAAACAGAACAGCAAGAAGTGGTGTCGTTCAGTGAGAAGCCTCGTGCCTCGAGCTTGGCTTGCTGCAAATAAACCGCAGAAGTGCAGAGAGAGGATTTCAAATGTTTGTGAAAAAAGCACTCCATCTAGACTAGGAAGGAAAAGCAAAGGTTTCACTCAGATGTTTAGACTGAACAAGCAGGAAGATAACTTGTAGCAAGCTTGTTAATGCATACAAGAAGTTACACAACATACTGGAGACCTAATCAGACAGACATGCTTCACTTTGATCTGCATTACAGTAGCACCTACAAGCCCTTGCCTGAGCTGCGCTAGGGGCTGTTCTCATACACAGAACAGCTTTCCCTGTGATTGCAGGCTGTGTCCCTTCCTTGGCTTTGGCAGCCCATTTTTAAAGAACAAAGCGAAGGCAGGCCAAGTGACCTTCCTACAGTCGCCCTGAGCTGGAGGAAACAAGGAACAGAAGAGAGGTACTCCTGCCAGCCAGCAGCCCATCCTTTTTGCCTGCAGAACAGGACACTACACTCCATTCAACTTGAAACATTTTGGGGAATTGGTGTTTATGTTTGTCCCCCTGGACACCACAGAACACTTCTTAACCTCACATTTCAACAGAAGACAGAACAGAAAGCCAAGCTCACAAAAAGATGTGCCTGATTACAGAAGGGGAAAACCGCAGGATCAAATCCCTGAGTTTTAGGAGGAGATCTCTCTCTCCCTCTCCAATCCTTGTTCCAGAAACTTGAAGCTTCCCATTCACTGATTTATCCCCACACAAAGCTAAAGCCCCCGATACAGGAGGCACATGCAGATCATGAGCTTTTGCTAAGAACTGCTGCTATTTATACACAGGGAGCTCAAAACCAGCTAGAGCACATGGTAAGTTTCGCATCCTCATTGCCAGGTGGCAGTAGAGGTCAAAGGCAGTTTTCCCCAGGACCTCTTCAAGGTCTACAAGCAGTGGTTTGTAAAATAAAGAATGATTTTACATTATCTTTCATGAAATATTCAGCTCTGCTATGAGTAACGTACTGGGGCCGTAAATTCAGTCTGATTCCAGCTAGGGCACAAGATGCAGCAGCAGAAATATTAAACAACCTGTGCAGTGGGCAGTAATAAAAACAGCTGATTGTCTGCAAAAGCAGCGAGTGACATGAAAACATAACACCTTCTACAATCCCTGTAAGGAGTGAACTCAAGGGCCTTAATTTCCAGGAAGCAAAGCACCTGCTAATAAACAGACTCTTGCAAGCATCTCAAGCGGGCTGCCCAAAGTGAGTAACTTCACAAGCCAGCCATTTGTGTGAAGCGTTCCACAGGAGCGCTGTAGTTAGAAGTCAGGATTTTAAGAAGGCTAGTCATTAGATCTGAAACACTACACAATTAGAAGTAATTAATGGTTTTTAATGACTTCTTGATGTTGCTAAGGGCATGCGGGGCTACCAGCCTAGCTTACTACGGTCCCCCTGGACGTTAGAAATACCTTAAATCATTTTTTCACATCAGTTAAGCACACATGAAAGATAAGAGTCAGAGATAAGCGGGGTTTGTTACTTTAAAGCACTGCACTCTTCAGATAACTCTACTACTGCAAAAACACACTTGCTCTCAAATACCCCCAAAGTCAGCCTGCAACATTTTCAAAACAAACACGAGAGTCTCAAGGCAGCAAGTCAACCGCTGCTGGCTCTGAGCAGCTTTGGCTGCAGTCCTCAGCAAACAAACTCCTGTCGAAGCCCACTCCCAGCAGAATCTGCAGGAACCAGCGTACCTGGGCGGGTCTGAACCGCAGGTACCTCCACCTTACACTGCGGGTGGCGAGGGGAATTCCTGTTGTCTAATTTCAGGCACTGGGGAATGCCTACAATAAAGCCAAGGCTTTCTAAACAGCTGCTGAAAGAGAGGGAAGAAGGGAAGGTTTTCAATGCAAGTAACCCAAAGCCTCTCTGGAGAGCTTTAAGGAGGAATCTGCTTCCTCAAACAGGTGGCTAAATTCAGCACAACTAAGGAGAACACACCTAAATAAGCAGCAGCTACCAGAACGTGAAAACTTGTGTTCCTGCAGCACCATCCCATACAGATCCTACAACAGTAGCATTTGTTTTGTGTCTGACAGCAAACCATCTAGCCCTGGTGTACAAGGAACTGTACATCCATGAGATTCACCTGCCTGAATCCCCCAGCACTGACATTTCATGAGAGCTTTCAGAAGTCCTTCAGAGCTCAATGAGACCCTGGAAACAAAGTGTCAGACAAACTGCCAGAGGAGTGGTACCAGGACAGCCAGTGTCACAACACAGAGGTGGATTCTAGGAAGCTCCAAGCATAGCTTGAGCCCTACAGCCTCCCTGCTCCCTTTAACTTACTGAAAAACTGTGGTTTTTTTTTTTAGAGCACCAGGTGACACGTAGAAGCAAACCAATTAATCAAGAGTTAAACCATATGATCAAGATCCACGCAGTGAAGCTGCACTGTCCTTGTTCTGAAAGAATCCCAGGTACTCTGAGATCACCACCCGACAGGTCCAGCAGTCACCGGCACACCATTTCACCCTTTACACAGGAAACTCATTAAAGAATGAAGAGGTTAAGTGACTTGGTTACCCAGGGACTCCCTGTCAGGGCAGCAAGCTCAGCTACGTTGCTCTGACAGCTCCAGCATGCGCTACCAGGACAAGCCCTACCTCCCTCGCGAGGGGTTGCGCCACGCTCCAGAGCGCCATGTGCTCCTCCTCGGCTGTGCCGCGCACACACTGGGGGCTGTAACTTGGTAGATCATTCACAGGCACAAAACAAACAGGAGAAAACTAAAGTTACCTTCTCCCCATACAACTTTCCCCAGCAACGAGTTATTTCCTTTCACCCGAGACAAAGTCCACGGCGCCTCTGATAACACACCGCAGGTGCTGCTGCAGCCACCCAACCTTCCAAGGCAGCAGCGACCCCGGGAGCGCAGGAAGGCGGAATTACTTCCATGACTTCCATCCTGACGACCTTCACTTTTGCTTAGAAGACCAACGGTGGCGGAGCGGAGCTTTCGGTGCCCTTTCCTAACGCCACAGGCAGCACTCGCTGACGGGACGCCCTCTGAGCCGCCTGCCAGCCCCACGCTGCGCTGCCCAGGCCGCGACGGAGCGCCCAAAGCCGGGCCCAGGCCGGGGACCCGCGGGGATCGGCTCCTCCTCGCCTCGACATGGGGGAGACGAAACGAGCCCGGAGCGGCTCAGCATCGGGGGCGACCGCGGCGCTGCCGCTGAGCGCTGACAGCGGGGCCGCTGCGCTCCCGAGCCGGGCCGAGGCGCCCCGGGCCGGGGCCGTCGGCACCGCGCCGTGCTCCGAGCTCAGCCGCCCGGCGGCCCCGGCAGCCCCCGCCGCCCCTCCCGGCCCCGGGACCCGCGCGGCTCCTGCGGCC